>NC_135363.1:13687500-13715000 GCF_051622035.1 Arctopsyche grandis | reverse complement strand
TGATTTTTAGTGATTTATTAATTCCTTTAATTTTTTTAATTTTGATAATATTTCTATTACTAAAATATTTATGCGTTGGCAAGAAAAGTTGATCTTACTCAAATCGTCAAAGTTGGAATCAGAGTTTGGAGTCGGAGTCAGAATCGACAGTCGAATCATTCGATAAAGTCGTAACCGGAGTCGGTAAATTTTGAAGCGAATCCACAGCCCTGTTTTTATCGGCATTTACTTTATATTCCGTTTATAGTTCAGCGTTTTTGATATCTTTGAAAAAAATATATTTTCAATTATTTTCATTGCAATCGGAAAATTTTATTTTATAATTTTGTGAAAAGTATGAAGCCCCCAATTATGAAGCCCTCTTGCAAAAACTTTTATGTTTGTTCAAATGTTTTAATTTTTATTGGATTTAAAATATAATATATAGGAATTTACTTAAATACATATTTCGGCGCGGCTTTGTCAGGGTGCCATACGTAAACAAAAAGAGCATACATATGATTAAAGTAGTTTACTGCATAGTTTGTTTTCATGTTGTACAAAATTATTTGTGAAGTTGGGGGTGTGGAAGAATTAATCATTTGTATTGGGTTCCTTTAGGTTAAAATATTCTTTGATTTTTTTCTGTTATATTATGTACGTATGTTATGTACATACATTAAAAGCTATTTCATTCGAGATCGCACTCCAGATTTCGGCTCGCCTGCAGGAGTCGTCTATTCATTCGTTCGTTCCACGCCGGACGCATGAATAAAACATGTCGGATGGGTGTTTAGGTCATCATTACGTCGTTATGTATCTTGGAGAGTAATCAATTGACGTTATTCTGGACGTATTGTACTACTTCCAAACTTGAATAAAATATACATCAAGCTCGCACATTTTATGGTCACGCTTCGTCACCGTTGTATGTATGTACTTACATATACTATTATATTATACATGTGTATATGTGTATAATTTTTCGAGCATCCGTCAGCAGTTTTAGTTTTTTTCTTCTTCCTCATTTCCTATTCAAAAAAACTTTTTCAATCTCTTTTTCGAGGAATAAATACGTAACGCAATGGAAGGACGGCGCTGAGGGATGATGGGATTCAATACAAACTCCATATTTGAAAGATTTTTTTTTTTTGGAAAACCGCTTTACCGTAGCTTCTCTCAAACAATCCATCAGGATTAAATGTTCGATTTGCACTGCAACTGCGGACTTCATTTAAAAATCGAAACGTTTCACTCAATTCGAGTACTATTATTTGGATAGCGTTTATTTATTCGCAATGCTTCCGAAACGAAAGCCTCTTATAGAAAATTGAAACGTTTCTATCTATAGATATATGTACATATGAACGTTACAATTTTTGCATTTTTCGTTCAGTATGGCCTACGCCCTACAGTATATAATCGTAAATTGAGAATACTCACTGTGCGTAGTAAATAAAAAAAAATCCATAAAAATTGTACAATGTGAGAGTACGGCTTCCGCTTTAAGCTACGCCAACGCGTTTCAATCCATCTCTAGGATTATTCCCGGTGTTCTGTGGATTAATCTTGATCGCTCGAGAGCTGCGATGTTAATTGGCGACCATTTGTTCGGACGAAGGGGACGAGAAGCGACTCTGAAGTGCAAAAGTGTGCCCCGTCGATCCCCTTTTCGCATAGTTCATATATTTATAGCACAATTTATACTACGTTATAGTAAAGCGTGTTCGTCTATCGACAGACGTTGATTGAATAATGGCTGTCAGCTCACCAGGAGGATTACCAACTCTGATACCAATCAGTCGCGCAGGTATCACACTCTACATACGTACTTACACGTGTCGACATGCTACGTACACATTTACATTTATACCATGTTTCCGGTTTTTAGGGGATGCGTTTTGGGCTTGTCGCCACACCCCGTTAATTAATTTTAACGTTTGTCTCATTTGCATTGCTGTACACATATTGGCACCGAGCGAGTGTTATACACATATACATATGTTTAATGGGTTTTGCTGAAATGTTTCTATACATATAGATTGATAGGCA
The DNA here is from genome assembly GCF_051622035.1 of Arctopsyche grandis. NCBI lineage: Eukaryota > Metazoa > Arthropoda > Insecta > Trichoptera > Hydropsychidae > Arctopsyche > Arctopsyche grandis. The sequence goes on along the minus strand of NC_135363.1, from coordinate 13,712,969 downwards.
CATGCGTGCTTTGATGTCGATGTATCGCTCCAAGTTAAACTATTTTCTAAGGGTTTTATTTTATCGCCCAGCGAGGCACACGTCACTTTGCCACCGGGCAATCCAATTAAATCAGATTATAGTTCAGTGCGCGTCACTGCCCCAGTTCAGGAAACTTTAATTGCCACCGCACACGCTTACACCTACATTTATTCTCAAAGTGTTACTGGAAGCGTTTATGGTTATCTCTCTAATAATGCTACTTACGTTATTATCATATATATTCTTTTCGAGGATGTGATTTTTGTATCAAATTTTGCGACGTTGATTGCTAAATTTATGGTTAAAAGTGCACTAGTTTAAATCTTGACAATAGTCGGAAAATATAACATTCGGCATTCACGTGTTGATTTCAGAATTATGTGTTAATTTTGTAATTAAAGATTCTGTAAAAAATGGTGCCACCGAGTTTACCGCAAAACCATGGGGTTACAATTTCAAAACAATTTGGAAATTGTTATCAATGTTATCATCTTCTCCGTCCTCTAGTGCAGTACTACTCAAACTATGGTCCGCGACCCATTACTGGTCCGCGGAGAAAGACGTAAATAAATAAATAAATAAATAGCTTATGTCAGAACTATTTCAAAATATAGACTGGATAACCAAGCTAGCTTATTTGACAGATTTTTTTTGCATTTTGAATGACCTCAACTTATCCATGCAAGGAAGAATGTCATATTGTTTCACAATTGCAGACAATACAGATGGGTTGAAACGAAAACTAAAAACATGGAAGATTCGTTTTTCAAAAGATTGCTATGACATGTTTCACAATTTGTTTGATATAATTTACGAAGGAGGAGAAGAGCTTAATATGACGTCATTGCGCAATATAATCAGCTGTCATTTGACAAATTTATCAGAGCGATTCGATTTCTATTTTCCACCAGATGATCCACGAATTTTACTACTTAGATTTTATTTTATTTTTATTTGTTTACAAGTTTTGAACCATATACATATATAACGTTTTTATTTTAAAATATGATGCTGGTCCATGAGGATTACTGAAAAAAAAATACTGGTCCGCCAGCTGAAAAAGTTTGAGTAGCACTGCTCTAGTGTATACGTTACAGTCGGAGTGTATTTTTAGTTGTAATATATTATATTCCAACTGACGTTTTAGGTTATTCATATTCGAATACAAATCAACTAGTAAGTCATAAATTTACAAGCGCAAATACACTTTCAACAGTGTGCGCCAGTTGTAATATAATATTAAAGAGTTTTGACAGTTCTGATGTTTTTCCGAATGCTCTAATTCAATAATGCGTTAATATTTGCTAGGCATTACGAATTATGGTAATGAGTATCGTATTACGATAGCTCTAAGAATGTTCAACAGAAAAATGTGACATTTCAACTCAATTTACTAGTTGAGTGATGTTTTCACGAAAACCTCACCTGTTCATCTAACCTGGTACCAACTTATAGTTGATGTGTATTTTCAGTTGTAATATATTTTTACCACTTGGAATGTAATTCGCCATATGAATCAACTAGACGTGGGTTAGACGGAATATATTCCAACTGGTCAAAATGTACTACATACAACTGAAAATACACTATATAGTAGTTGGTACCAGGTTAGATGGAATCTATTCCACCTATTTAAAATATAGTACAACTAGAATATACACTTCAATTGTAATACATACATACACGTGTATGTATGTATTATTCCAACAAATATCCTTTCGATAGAAATACATATGAGTCATGATACAATGATATTATGTGGGTAGAAATGTTTCCGCACCTTATCGTAAATCGTACAAAACAAACGGTACTTAATAATAATAATGGCGTTTAATAAATACACGTGCCACATACATACATATTAATCGATTTGATCATTTGCCCCTAAAGATGTTTAATTAAACGCGTTGTTCGTTGTAATTAGTCAAACAAAGCGGCAGTTTTGCTCCCCCCCCCCACCTATTTGTTTCAGAAATCTTTCCATTTCCGCACGTCCCTGAAGATTCTCTGGTCGGAGAAATTGATTGGTCGATATATAGTGGGTATAGTGTTGTACTGCGATGAGGGGTAGGAACTATCTTGCGAGATCTGCTAACTTCAACATAGTTATTTCCAAGTTATATCCCTCTTGTGAACTAAGCGTGGCTCAAACAAACGGAAAATCTTCTTGAAACTCATCACTGTACTTATTTAAGCGTATTTTGGAATGTACGTGTAAATGTGGAATAGGATGTACGTGTAAAAGCATTAATTTAATTTTCTTATACGTACTTATAAAGCATATCTTCTTTGTTATGTAATGCATTTTAAAATTTTAATATTTATGCATTGAATCCTTAATATACCTGAATATATGCATTTTAACTGGTAATGCCCGTAATAGTTTTTGGAATTGTATCTCTTTTACTTCTGAAATTGATGGTTTGGTGTTTGTTGTCTAGGCGTTGGGGCATTAGCGCGATGATAATGTTCCGTCGTCCATTTTGTTTTTGGACCATTTATCACCCTGCTTTTGCTAGAAAAGTGACGTTATGGACTATTCCAGAAAAAGGAACGAGTTTATTATACCCCAGTGTTGGTGTTATTATCCGCTGTGTGGTAATATGGTCAAATGGCTAAAAGCAGTTTCCGCGTTATATGGTCACTAAATTATGTACTATTAATTACAATTAATGCTTTCTAAAATTTCGTACAATATTTTATGTAGCTTGTTAAATAAAACGCGAAAAGTAAAAAAAAAAATCTTAAAATTGAATCATTTGTGTATCCAGCAACGAAACTATTTATTTATCAACATTTGATAAAGAAATGGTAAACTAAAAGCAATTATTCTGTAAAACTGCATTTTTATAAAAAAAACTCTAGTGTCTTTCTTTGTAATTTTTACATACATACATATGTGTACATATTATTTCCTCAATGCGTACCCTTTCGTGAAATATTTCCATTTGCAGTCGTTGGTTGCACCTGAATTGCAATTGAGTAAAAGGATTAAATCTATAAATAAGGAACAAGATGTTGACTGACGCTCACATCTGTTTTTTTATAACTCATATATCCCGCGGATAGTATCAAATATGGGGAAGAAAGACCTATGGGGTTTCATACTGTTTCAATATTGCTCGCCCCGTTTATCTTTACTCTGATTTATAGTAGATCCGTTTGTTACATCAGATATTTTTTATACGCTAGGGTGACTTATTTTCAATTTGACCTAATGCTTTTTTCTTTTTATCCATTTTTTTAGTGTTTGAACGAATCTCAATCAAAACATCATATGTAAATACAAAGTTGTTGAAAAGCGGAAAAATTTAAACGGAAAATAGATTTTTTTATTTAAATAGGTATTTAAGCACATATATTTTTATTTACATTTTTTTTTAAATATTATAAACAAAAGCTACGTATTTTAACAAGTGATGTGATTTTTAAACATTATATCGATATTTATTGAGTCTGAATTAGTAAAGAATTTTGGATTTTAGTCGAATTTTCGTTTTTTATCGCTGTCCGATTTAATAAATATTGCCTCAACTTTCACCCCAAAAATGCAATTTCAAAATATGTATTGCTATACTTTTGCTGTAATTGATAGACTGAATTTTATTTTTTATACTGATTTAATATGGAAAAATATTTTTTAGTAGACATACATTTATAACTAAAAAAAATACTTTCGTCACTTTTAACCAAACTTACTATTCAATTGGATTGCACATATTTTATATGATGGGTTTGCTACTTATATTATCGGATAAATTTTCACATTAGGTGGAATGAATTGCTGTATGTCAACGAATACGAAACCGTAGATCCCATTAACGTGACAATTGTTTACCCCCTACAATTCGTTATTTATGACAAAACTACTTTTTTTTATCTGCCATCGTCATCTCTATGGGATCCAAAGCGGCATAAACCGTGGGTTGGTATTTCATAATATTAGGGTGAATCTTTCCCCATTGCTATTGTACTTTTTTCGTTATCAATTCCCACGATATACATATATCACACAAAGTTGAAATCGATGCACATCATAATTCGTCGAAATCAATCGTATATAATTGTTTCATATTCGTTCGAATGACAATATTTTACTTCCGTATCCGTTCTTAGGTCAGATACTGCAAAACAAATCACCGGTGATTTATTCCGATTGTCCCGCATGAATATGAAATGCCGTCTTTTATATTTACGACCGCATTTATTTCTACATTCAGCCGTTGACCTCACGTCTGATGTGAATCTGTTTGGAGACCAATTCGGTCCGAAACTCGGTCCTTTGAATCGACGCGACACGAGTGTCCCTTCTGTTTATTCGGTATTTTTTTCCAGAACTAGGAAATGCTCCTGGATGAAGAGGGCTTATCATCGCCCGAAGCTTCTGCGCCATTGTCCTCACACGCTACATGGGTAGTGTCGGAAAGGAGGGTGGTTGGGGTGCTTTTGACCCCTCATCGGTTGGTTCAACCCACCCGCAGTCAGGAAGCCCATTTTTATGGCCCTAGGGTAACACGCGGTTGTTTGAATCGTGATGGGCCAAATCAGGGTGTGTCGGCATACGGTAAAATATTGATACCCTTTTGTGAAATATTTCGCGGATTTTCCATTCGAAGTAGGCGTAACACGTTTTCAATGTTCGACATCGAATGAGTCTACATTGTTTTCTTCACATAATATAACATTTGATATAGTTTTGCGTTTCTAAATTTCACACTTTCGTCGTTGAATCAATTTCAACTTTAACAATTCATCCGTAAAGATTTCATTGTAAAAAAATATCGGCGCAACGTTATTCATTCAGGTACATTATTATGTAATGTTTCACTTTCATCGCATCCAAGTCGCTGTATAATAAAGGGTGAGCAGATTGAGCTCTAAATAAACGACCCTTATTTATCTTCTGCGATGTATAAATAGCCTATATATTTGTCTTATTCAAACAGGTCACCTTGGAAATTTTTCAACTTCAGTGAACAAAATGTTTTCAATATAAATTTTTAACACAATTTCTGTCTTTTTTTAAATAACATTATTAGTTTTCATTTTTAGAAGCTTTCTCGTAACCATTGGCCTATGTTTTATATGTTATATAAAAAATTGCACACTGTACATATTTTTGTAATCAGTTTTATCATGGGTAAAAAATTTGAATGTAAACCGTGTTCCCTTTTTATCTTAAATGTCGCTGGGTTAGAAGTACTCTCTTTGTATGAAAAAGATCTCTATTAAGCCTTACTCCTGTAACGAAATGGCTCTTGAGCCTCCGGAACAAAAAAGCAACGAGATTTTCCACAATTCCCTCAGGTTACGAACTTATTCCTACCATTACGTAGTATCTGCCTGATGCGAGTTATTTATACATTGAAATTAACCTTTTTACGTTCGTCGGTTAACTACAGCCACCGGTTACCCGAAAGGAAAAAGTGCCTTTTCCACCCAAACCATAAATCCAACGAAACCGAAAGGTTTAAATATTAATTGACAAAGATATATAGCATTTTATACGTTATAGAATTTTCCGACCGGGATACCGTGAGTAGTGCTTATTGAAAAATTGATGTATTCGCACCTGTAGATGCACTGTCGATTTATTCGAATAATTTTTTTCAGCACTTCATATATGCACGTTTCGACGAATTGAAATGAATACGTTCGCAAATAGGATACACAAACGTGATATTTTCCCGAATATACTGACACGTGATCTCATTTTCCACGCTTCCGCTTTCGGGCGGACGCGTGATGACGTGCCATCGTCGATTTCTCGATAGTCGATGCTGTAATCGGATAGTGCAATATGAATTACGCTAACGAATCGGTGATTTTATTTAACTATTTATGTACTGTAAACGTTTTTCTATTTTTATTCTTAAAATTTGCGTGATTAGTTTTGCACGACGCGACAGGGGATGGAAACTGATAATGTCTGATCGATTTTCTGCCTACGAAGCCGTACAAAATAACCTTTCAGAGGATTAAGGCCGGCGGGAGTGTCCGGCTCGTATAACCAGCGGCGACGAAACACGTATAAAACCGGCAAATGTATTTAAAATGATGACAAGGGATACCTTTCCTGGATGTATGTATGTATTTGTATGTGCGGTGATGTCCTACCCCGATCGAGTGTGACACGAAAGGATTTCCGGCGCACTTTGCGGAATGATGAGCGATGTAGTTGCCTCTGGGATTCAAAAGGTTGACTCTTTGCACTCGTTCCGTCTCAAACAGAATATCTAATTTAGGGAAAAAAAACGACATACATACTCACTCATATGTATATATTTATATCTACATACATACATATGTATGCGAGCATCTAATGTCGACATTACATTTCATTCTCTTTGATAGTACATAGGTATAGTGGATTCTCCGTCATTAAATTTTGTGTTCATTTATCCTTCGAAAAGACAGTCTATGCGTCCCACGGGGTATTTGCTGAACAAAGACTGTTTTAGCGGATTTAAACATTGCACGATTTCATTACAAACTTAGCGTCTTTGTCAGGGGTTGGCAACCTATATATGTACATACTTCATGTATTTAGTCAAAATTGTTGCGAACAAGTATATATATGTATGTGTACTTTTATTTTTTCACAATTAGTGATCGTCTCTTCCAAATCAATAATGTAGTCAGTACAATGTTCAATAATATTGTAAGTTAGAGATTAGATTTAATAGCTGTTTGACTGCTGGCTTACTAGCGCTGATCAACCTGATCGCGCGCTCTCACCAAAAATGCCAAAAAAACCGTATACAACAACCAATAAGGTATCGCGACCCATTGAACAATGATCTCTCTGTGATGAGCAGTGAGCGGCCCTAGGATGCGCCAGCTCGAAATAAATGTGTTTCTTTTGTCAATTTCTATTGTTAACCTTTTTTCTAGAGATCAAAAAAAAGGTTAACAATAGAAATTAACAATAGGATCCCGTTTCATCGCATTTTCGCGCCTATTTCTGGACTGATGAGAGTACACGCCGTGTATAAATATTCGGCGGATCTGTTCCGTGATTCGTTCGGAGCTGGATCGTCGACGGAACAACAATAAATTTTCACTACTCGCTGCGTCTTTCACTCCGATCTCGAAACTCTTCTTCCCGTCCGCGCTACAATATTATAGCATTATTATAAATATTAAGTGCATATAATAATGTACATACATAAAGTTGGAAGTTAATGAGAAACGATTTAATATTTAAAATGTTTCAGTCACTATTTTTTCAGATTTTATATGCTCAATTGTTTGATTCAAACTTAACAATTCATAGAGTTTGTCTTGATTGTTGTAAATTTTATAAACAAGGTTTCTGATTTTAATAAATTTAGTCTTAATATATAGGGTGCATATTATATTTACATAGATATTTATTTATTTAACATACTTGGGGGAGACGACAAAGCCGATTGACTCAAGGTGTTTGACTTATTTGTATATGTATATGTATAAATTAATTGATAAATAAATATTGTTATTATGTTTAATGTTGCAAATTTAGTAATTGGCATTGTGGTTGTCGATCTCTTATTATACAAAGTCATATTATGTGTACATATGTATTACGGCCACTTATACGCACACAACAAATAAATCCTTTCAGGTGAAAACTCTCCCAACATCACATATTTATTGGATTGTGTAAACTCCAAAATCGCTTTGTGATCTATCTCGCATTCATATGTTTCCGTTCAACGAAAAAGTTAACCGAGAAAACTTGTGACTAACCCTGTTCGTAACTAGTTTTCGACATATACATATGTACATATCTATAAAGGTGTAACAGACCTTTCTGTGTACATACATACATATATATGTAGTATATCTGCTTTGGATTGATTGGCATGAGATTTCCGTTTCAGGGACATAAAGGTACCTTCATTCGTTAGTTCTAACGACCTACCAAAAACGTAGGCGGCAAAACTCGACTCGAAGAGTTAATACGTATACGCAATTAGAAGAAAAGGGGAAATTCGATACGTTTGAGGATCAACTTTGTATCCTCGTTTCCGATCGCTATGTGAAAATGGATCGATGGTTATTAATATTAAATGCCAGATAACTCTTTCGGTTCGTATTGTTCGATGTATAAACTTATGATTGGTTGGGTACGCTCCGCGATTTAAATATGACAAAATTTATTTGAAAATTCAGGTTTATTTATGTAGTATGTATGTATATGTTTTGACGAATTTTTCATTTTCTTCGTTTCAGGTATGTCGCTGTCGAAAGAGCTTACAACCGTTCGTGTAACTTTTGAATATGAAATTTAACTGCTTCACATAACAGCCAAGTGTACAAACGCTGACGCTCGTTCCCGAATACTTTGAATACCGCTCCTAATTATCCCGGTTGGTATAATTAATAATTGTTTCATTATTTAATGCTAACTTTTTGACTAAATTTTTTAGACGGCAAAAACAAATTTTAAGCGATTTCGAATCCAATTAGGCTTTCCAACAAAAATAATTGTATCTGACCTTTCCTTTAGAATTCTGCCTGCTGAATACAAATATTTGATTCTTAATTGCTTTTTATTATTACGAAATTATGTTCACAATACATCTTATATCTTGTTACTTATAATAGCTACTGATCTACTGATCATTTTCTATTTTACAATATAATTTAATTTTGTTAGTAATCATAGTATTGTTGCGTAGGGGTGGGTGGAGGATCCAAGTAAAAGGCCAACAGTCGTTTCACAGCATTTATTGATGATTAAGGAGATACACGTATTGCCAGTGTTCAGTCCAGAATGAATTATATCGCCTACGTACCGCCTTATAAAGGGTAGATCTCTCAGGACGCCTAATCTGTTTACCTGTTGTATAGTCACGTATTCGGATATGTATTTCCAAGACATTGGGTCTTCCCGTACCGATTCTGAGAAATAACTAATAACGGTCATTGTTTAGCCTAAATGCACTTAGAGTCCAGATATAATCTTTGGAAGTAAGTGCATGCATTTAGTTAACCGATAACAGATATCCGTTGGTCTAAGTACAATTCGCTCAATCCACGGCGTACGTAACAGTATTATATTATTCAAATGTTAATGTACAGCGTAATGGGAAAAAGAGCTCAAAAACCTATTGAATACAAATATGATAATACAATAGAATTCTATAATACATTTTTTTTAAATTATATTTAAAGAAAAAAAACTTTTCCATATTTTGCAATATTATGGAGGGTATAAAAAATTGAACAATTAATAATATAATTTAAAACATGTATGTATGTATGTATGTACAAGAAAGATGGTAAGAAGTTGAGATTGTCAAGTATTTTTTGACCTTTTATTCATTTATTTATACTTTTGGCTGCAAATCTGATTTCTCATAATGCCCTTATCAAGTTTCCCCCGAGCAACATGTATGGTATTAAATTTGCACATATGTAGGTATGTACATACTTATAAATCATATTTTTTTGAAATTATATTCAAATAGTGCTGACATAGTGGGTAGGATAGTTTGCCAATTTGATGAGGAACCGTATCAATAATGAAATCAGATAAATAGGCAAACTCTAATAGGAAACGACCGATTTGGTGTCACAAATATCCAAGTATAGTTAGCAGCACTACAGATAATAGTCGGAATAAATTCTTTTCAATCGAGATCAACCCACGGGATCGAACCCGGCATCCTCTCGGTGGTTAACATTAACGCGACCACCAAGCTATGCTGCTGGTTAAATTTTCTAGCCTTTTATTATTATTTAGTACTAGTGGTTTTACTCGGTTTCGCTCGGTATTTGTAATATAAACTGCATAAACATGGCCAATCTAATAGTAAACATTCATTTGTTTTTTTACTAATTATATTTTCAATCGAAAATAAAAATGACATCAGCCAATTAGAAACGAATTTTTTTTTTTATCGGAACTGAAATCGTAATTGGAACTGAAACAGGAAACGGGATCCGGAACTGAAAAAGGAATCGAAATCCGGAACGGAAATAGGAATCGAAATCCGGAACGGAAATAGGAATCCGGATCCGGAACTGAAAAAGGAATCCGGATACGGAACTGAAAAATAAATCTGGATCTGGAACTGGAAAAAGAATCGAAATCGATAGAAAATTTGATCTTTTCGATGACGTCACGGATTCTACGAACCAAAACTTACATACAAAGTCTCTTTAGAAATTATATATTAGATTTAGTCCTTCATACACTAATAAAGGTATAATACCACAACATTGCACTAAATCAAATATGATTGCACTAAATCAAACTGAATATAAATAGATAATTCTTCTTATTTTTTTGCAGATGTTTTTATATTTAATGTATGTACATATAAGTGCTACATCCGTTTAATTTTTTACTGTTTAAATTTGTTGTTTTAAATGTTTAAATTATTGCTAAAAAGAAAACTGGAATATTTTATGTATTAAATATATGTCAGATACAATAATAGGACTAAGTATGAAAATATAAACAAACTGAATTTAGATCAAATCGTAAAATTCTATCGATGTACAACACATTCATACTGTATTTGATCACGCTTGTATAACCATTGAATCGTTATATGTATACGATATCGACCTGTCACAGATTTGATTGTTGTTTAGACATCGTCCTGTGCATATACAGATCCAGCTTTTGACGATGTTTGCCAAACCACCTTTTTGCCTATTCGATTTCCGGTTATCTTCCCTCCCCTGTCTGACCGTCGCAATCAGTTTTTACTATGATTTTATTGACCGGCGTGTGCATAAACAAACGCTCAAAAACGCGCGCCTGTCACCGTCCGTGCGTGTTGATCGCTCCTTCATTTAAATGCAAATAGGGTAGTTTCTCCTAGTAGGGGTGGCACACCGTTCCTTATTGGGGGAGGGTGAATGATCGTGAACCCGGTGGTAACTCGGACACCCCCGTGTACCCTCACGTTCTATGTATGTTTACGTTTTTTTTTATTCTTTTTTTGTAGAAAATCAATAGCGTGCGGATGATTAAACCAGCAATTAGCTTTTATTGGGGTCGCGATCCGCAAATTTTTACTTGGCTCAACTAACAACGCTTGGCTCAACATCTGCCACCTATTCGGTTCACTTAACAAAAAAAAAATACTCCCGACTATTCAGGAACTTAACGCAATATTCGCGTGACAATTGTGTATTTTTATGTCTTCGTATCGTAGAGTTTCAATTGAAGTGAATTTGTTCGTTTATATTCCGTTTAACTGTGACAATTTCCTAATGTATTAAAACGAAATGAATACAAACATTCTTCATATTATTCGTCATCCAAGAATTGATGAATCAAACCACTGTTTATGCCCTTGATTCGTCATTATGTCTTTACGTGTCGTGTTGATTCAGAATCGATATCACTTATAAATGTTTTTTTTTTTTGTGTCAATATCATATCAATTTCAGACATTATTTTTCTTCGTAATTGGTGTGGGATGGCTTATGTAAAATATGTATGTGATTTCGAAATACTACATAAAATTAACATCTTGACCTTGTTATATTCTATTTAAAAACATATCAATAATAAAGTTTGATGCAATAGTCCTATTTAAAAATCCGTCTACAACATACATATACATATGAGCCGTTATATTTGTAAGTGGCGTGAGTCCACTTTTCCTTATTTCGAGAAATATCTCGCAAAACATTTAATATTATGTTTTGCGTTATATAATATTTAAAAATATTGGTGGCTTGGATGAAGAGTATTCTGCTTTTCCGAGATTCTGGAAATATCGAATTAAAAGAAATGATAACAATTTGTGAATTGAGTCAAACTGAAATAGTATTTTTAGAACTGAAAATTGGACTTCCGCCATTCATATATTGTTTTAGTCAATGATGTTTTTAAATAAAAAATTTAATTCCGTGTTTTTGATAATAAAGTAATCTTGAATTTTTTCAAATCATCGTTTGTATAACGGAAGGGTATTTTGTTGGCCGCATTTGAACTTCAACACCCTCGTGTACTTTTCGTCGCCGCATTATTAAATTACGGGCTTTATATCCGCCAACGGCGAAAAAAAATGTTAAAGGAAAAATAAAAAGTTGAGTTTTCAAGTTTATATTTTATCACTGGAATATTGAGTCGTAAAACATTCGCTTTTACGATAATATCTGCGAAAAAAACTTTATAATGGTACGATTGCCTTGTTTGTTAGTGCTTTTCTCCCGCCAAAATGTCGTAACACACCCCACTTAATGTTAAATGACTGTAATCATTCATGCGTTTATTAAAAAAAATCCTTTCAATGTCACAGTGGCGCTTGTCTGTATCTGATTACTATAATATGTATGTATGTATATTATTATGAATATTCTTACTTTTCTAAGGAAGCTTGCTTATTTTATTCAGTATTTCTACCGTGGATGGTTTTGATGTATCAATGTCACTATCCGTATAATATAATACACGTAAAAGGGAAAAATATCAAATATCATTAATTAATTACCCCAGTGAAAGCGATATATTGAAAGCGTTAACTGAAAGGCCGCATTCAAAAGAATCATTTTCATAGTTCCGGCAATGTTCTGAATGGAAGCCATTAATCATATATCTGTCTAGGCTACGGTAACTCACACGGCCATTATGTTAACCATTTACTCGAATAAAATAAAGTATGTAGATCCGATTTAAAAAATCACTCAGTCGGAAACGTGTCAGTCGCGCTTTTGTGCTCGGAATGCGTTGCTATCTGGTGGGTCCGTTTGAAAGGTTGCGTTTGTGCAATTTTGCGGTTGTTATCGCACATGCATGCGGACGACACCCGATAAATATTCGCGCGTAATAATCGTGCCAAATCTTTCGGAATATTTGCATTTTTCGGATGTGCACGGGCCCAGTGGCATGGGGCCAAAACCAGGCAGTTGTGTCTGTCGACAGGAATGGATATTAATGCCGATCCCATTCCTTATCCTTATGCATATTGCACTTATAAATCAAAACTTTTGCAGTCGCGAAACTCCGTGTGTACATTTTCATAAGTACCTATTGTTTTCGAAAAAGTTATCGCAGTTGCTACTTACTTATGTATGTAGATATATGTACAATAGATACATTTTTCGCCCGGATAAAATTTAACTATAGAGATAGTGAATGTATGGTTTTACGAATATGTGTTTATTATCTATGCACACATATGTACATATGCATGTAGTAAATTATTTGCAAATTTTAGATTTTTTAATTTTTTGTTCTTTTGGATTTTTAAAGGCTTCTTTATTTAATTTGACACTTTCGAAAAGACCTATTCTGTGAAGGTTTATCATTTCTTTTAATATTATATACATATACAGATATTGCGGAAAAGTACACATGAACATTAAATTTACATATATAAATATATATGTAATATATATTTTCCACCTTAGTGAGCGTAAATTGTCGGAAATTACTCTAACCCATTTATCTGGTAGTCTGCGCTCATCATTGTTTTCATGATTGATTGTGATTTATGAGTGAAATTTTGATTAACTCTCTTCCATTTGGGCCTTACAGGGATGTTTTGTATTTGTAGTTGTTTCTTACATATTTATTGAAACTGGCTGTAGGTGCAAGGCATTCCTTATGCTATATTTTATTTGATATTTTTACTTTATCTGTTATAATTAAATGCTATTTTTTATGTTTATGTATGAATGTATTTATGTTTATGTTTAATTGTTATTTTGTTTTTTTTTTCTTTTTTGTGTTATATTTTTTGACCATTGTGGCGCTTTAGGAATTCCTGTTATGCCACAATGGTCTGTTTAAAAATAAATAAATAAATAAATATGTGCAGTACAATTATATACATACATATACATATATTTATATGGGTTCACTATCCAGTCAGCTAAAATATACATACATACAATAACTCTCTTTACAAGAATAATAATTAATCATTATAGTATAAATAATATTTAAAAGTATTTTAAAATATGTTTTAATTAATTACATATATACATTATATACGAATACATTCGATTTGTTTGATTATCTGAACAAGCGTAAGGATTATTAAATATTAAATTAGTACACATATTATTAAATAGATTAAGTACATCTGAAATTCAGAATAATAAATTATCTGCGTTTACTGAATTAATTAAGTAAACATTAAATTTAATGCGAATATGAAATTAATTTAATGTTCCGTTCACATTTAGATAATCGTAGGTATATATTACATATATGTATATGTAGATATGTACATACATAGTTAATAATCTAGAACGAATAAATAATAATTCGATTTCTTCACAATGATCGTTTTGTTTCCTTACAATCTAGGAAGAAAATTTTGTTTCTTGTTTAAGCTTTTAAATTATATGATTTATAGTACTTACATATGTATTTATTAAGCAAAATCCTATTCCAATGTCTAATCAGATCCCTCCGTAATCCTTCATTATGTCACATTAATCCCTGTTCCTGCAATTCTTTTATATAATATATACTCGTACATACATATGTAGATCTTGCTTTTCTTTTAACAACATTTCCCCTTCATATGATTTATTTTTTTGTTCCTTTTTTGCTTCAAGTTTCTAGTATTTAGTCATTATTATTATTATCCCATTTACCTTATATCTCCTACTATTCAAAGCTTTAATTCTTTGTTTTTATTTTATGTCAATGCTTTAATTTATTTTAAGATTTTTTTTTTTTTTTGGTATCAATACTATATTATGTAGGTTGTAATGCTGTTTTTTTCTGTTTTTAAAAAGTAAATAAATAAATATACATATAAAAAGAATAATTCTGAAACGGTCGATTTATTTTTGATATTTTAGTTTTTGGGATTTTAATAAAATCGATTTTTTTTAAGATTCGAAGGCAATCTAATATGCACATTTTCAAATTACAGAATAATCCATATTGTTTTTCAGAAATAAAATAGTTAATTTAGTTAAAATAGTTAATTTAGAAATAAATTATCAGTAATGGTTCTAGCGTCGGAGCCATTTTGTCGAAAAGAGGCAAGGAAAACGTTTCTCCGTTGAATTTCAATCACACATCCTGTGCAAATATGTAGTTTAAATTTAGCTCGCATTCGGAAATATTCAATGTGGAATTGTATTCGGAAAATTTATTTTGGATAGTGTAAAGCTGGCGGAGGGCTTTTTCGAGCGTCTAAAACTATCCGCTTTATCGATCGGTTGTTCTATATTTAGTTTTGCCCATAAGCGTTTTAACGAATTAGCAATGGACTGTTTCGAAGATTTAGAGAGGCTGATAGAATCAACTGCTTAGGCTTTGACGCGTTTATTGCAACAATAAATTACGAAAGCAGCCGCGAATAAAACGATAAGATCCTTCCGGTTCGTTGTGATTTGCGATATTTCGACTATTTGCCTTGCGCATCCCTCGTAAAAACATTTCATTTAATGCGATTGATGAGTCTCGCACTTGCGTCAATGGAAAACTTGCTCGGAGAATGGTTGTTTAATGTCTGGCGTTTATTTATTAATTCAGAGGCAATCTGTCGGTCTGTTTAACCACGTTCTTTTTTGCTGCTGGTGTATGTTTTCGTAATTAATAGTTACGGCGTCTTCTAATGTTATACATATTTACGTCTACTCTTTTTACCTCTACTATGTATGTAAGTCTGTAATGAAACAGTAGTATTAATTTATAAGTTTGTATGTTCTATAACAGGAGAATAATCCTGCAGTATACATAGTGGTACGATGCGTACGATTGACATCATTTATATAACACATAAATAAAGGGGGCCTTTTGTCTAAAGAGGAAATAGTTGTGGACCATTTATTTATTGGACGAGCTATCGCCAGTGACATACATACATACATGTGTATGTACGATTATATATTTTTTCATACGTATGATTCATCTGACCTTCACTTGTATTGTATTTGCATTATAATGACAATTCCATACACATGTTATAACAATAGAATTTATGTAGAGGTAACATTTTTTACTGGATAAATAAATGTATGTACATATATTTCCCAGTTGCATAGTCGTAAGCCATTGTGCATTTGATTAATTGCAATAAATAAATCCATTGTATACCTATGAAACAGTTTCATCGATCGGGTGGTGTAATTAGTATTTAAATTAAAATTATATACTCACGTTATATATATATATATATATATATATATATATATATATATATATATATATATATATTTTATTTTTATTTATTTTATTTTTTATTTTATTAATTGAAAAATCAACAGACAGGATGTACAGAGATAGGTATATATATATATATTTATATATATTTATATATATATATATTTGTTGTTTTAAATACGTACAAATCCCATGTCAGTTGAACGGGCAGAGTACTTTGAAAGCGCCACAGTTGTTTAAACCGTGAATGTCGAGGGATTACTAAATTATCATTG
The DNA here is from genome assembly GCF_051622035.1 of Arctopsyche grandis. Lineage (NCBI taxonomy): Eukaryota > Metazoa > Arthropoda > Insecta > Trichoptera > Hydropsychidae > Arctopsyche > Arctopsyche grandis. Next base: position 13,696,589 of record NC_135363.1, on the reverse strand, counting down.
AATGTACCGTACCGTAGGTACAAAATTCAAATTCCTCGCATATTTTTGCGTAAAACATATATTGAGGTTTTTTTGTATTATACATATATGCATACAATTTTTTTTTAACTTTTGAATTAGGTATGTAGTATTATATGTATGCGATTGTAATTTCGCTGTATTTCGTTTGTTGATATTTACACTCGGCATTGTGTTGGCATCCAGCTATAATCTTCAATCCTGATATTATATGTCTCGACGTTTTGTCGAGGTAGATTTAACTCATCCGCTTAGTTGAAAATAGATATATACGATATTATCTGGCGAACGCATCAGACGTTCGTGGGTTCTCATAACTTTGCCGTAAGTCGATCGATATTATATATTAATATTTTCCTCATATTATATTCAGCGCTCGTGTGCCGAATAAAGCTCGATGCTTATTATTTTCACGTTATCCTAGATCCGGCTACCGGGCACGAAAACTAGAGCAGAAGTTCTCCCCGTACAGTATACTCAAAGGATTCTTTACGGGTTAGTTGGGAAGTAGCCGCTTCTCTGCTTCAATGTAACATTCATGACAGGAATAATAACTAGATGTAATTACTCCGAAACGGAGTGTATTCAAAACGGCTAGGGATGAAAAGATAAATTAATGACGTTTCACAGTTGACGGTGATAAAATGAACCGCGACCGTTGTTCCTGTCAATTTTTGTCATTATCAATATTTTCATCGATAAAAGAAGGCATACGATAATTTGTCAAACAACTTGAAATTTTCAACTTATACTTTTATCGTCTCGGGGGTTTTACACGCCCCAATCTCGAAATGATTGATGATTCTAAACGGGAGTGTCTCATCGGAGGAAGCTTCTATAGCCGAACTGAATTATATTCCAAATTGGTTTACTTTTTCTCTGTATTTATCGCGTAATGCACTGGAGTTGAGTCATGCTGAAGGAGGACGATTTGTATGGCACACCTATGGTGCACGTGTCGCATAAGTGTATTTTACGTTTGACAATAATCCGAACGGAACGGTTCGCCATTAACGAAATAGCTTTTACTTATCACTTGTAATCTAATTTGTTCAGGTCGCTTTGTATCCAACCCTAATCCGTAGACCAGTTCTTCGAGGGTAAGTGCGTCTCTTGAGTATGACGCGCCATGAAAGTCAATGGTATCGTATATACATACATATGTATGAGTTGCTGTCACGTTGGAAAATTATCTCAAAGTAAAATTTGAACAGTATATCAAATTACATACATATGTATGATATTTATTGATAATATAATATTTTCATTTATATAGTCTACATTATATCGTGTAATCGCATTTATATTATTATTATTATTCAAAATTGGAAATAAATTGAATTAAATAATGGAATCGATTTCGTCGGCTTATTTTATATACGCCGTATTTTGCAAATATTTCAGCTTTTATGTGTGCTCAATGGAAAGGGGGGTTGTTTCTCTGAGGGTCGAAACAAATATTTATTTTTTCTCAAATTTATTCGGTAGGTCCGGGGATCTCTTTTTCTCCATATCGCTCTCTCTCTCTCTCTATCCTCTTTCTCTCTACATGAGCTAAATTAAAAAACGTTACCGCCAAGGGGGACCCCTTGATCCGATTATGTCCCGTCGATGTTTGTACAATACGTTTTGGTGATTGTATCGTTTTTTTTTCGGTGACGCAAGAGACCCTGTAAATCAAAACGCAATTATCGAATCACGAAAACATTCCTGTGTGCGTACCCCTCATCGGATTGGAAAGATGAATAGTATATTATATAATAATGGTGTATGCTGCGAGTGCTACATAAAAATGCTTACTTTTTGTTTTTATGAATTCTGTTGTCACATATTATGATAAAACGTATGAAGACGTAGTTTTTTTTATATTAAAAGTACATATATCATCTCCGCATGAGAGTATTTTTCATATAGATTTCATAAATCAGGCCCATATGTCCGAACCATCTGTATTGAAATTTATTAAGTTAGTTCCCCCAAAAAGCCATTCGAACGTGAAATTGCACACTTTCGCCTACTGGAGTAAGTAGCTTTTATGCTTTTGTGTTGCAAATCCTCTTACGCACTTTCGCATTCAATTTTCAATCAATAATCGATAATCGCTATTCTGTTTGCGGCATTCGAATCCATCTGACACTGTAACACGCGCCGTGAGGCAGCGTTTCATTTCGTCAAAGAAAAGAATTGAAGATGTTTTTGTATTCTAGACGGTTTTTCCTACTTAAGCCTAGTTGTTCGTAAACTTTAATACTCGTTGCGCAGTTTTCACAAACCGCAGTCTCGTCACGTATGCTATTCGACCATCCGAAACCTACTCTTTTACTTCTTTTTATAGTTCCATTTACTATTTTGCATACGTATATTTATCGCGATGAGTTGCGCAAATGTGTGTTAATATTTTTAACGATAATTTTATGCCTAAGTCTTGATTGGTTCTTTTAGATTTTGGCTTTCTGCCAATTTAACCTTGAATTTCGTTTCAGCCTGTGAAATTTGTTGTTGTAATTTTTGAGAAAATTTTCCGATGGGTTATTGCCTTTTTTGATGCGTCTTGAGAACAAAGCAAATAATCCAATCTAGAAGTAGAGAAAACCGACGCGCACGGTGGGAGTCGGGCTGCATTTATTTTCAAATGCGTTTCGTTGCACATTTACCAACATCAAAAGTTCACTGTGAAGGTTGTGGCTGGAATGAAAATTTCGTATTAACTCGAGTGACGACCCACTGAGACACCGAGCTTTTATGTGTGCATTTGCATGCTGTTCATTCTAAATCCGTAGTGTTATAAAACTTTTCCCTTTTTTGTAGCTTCGTATATATGTATATTTTATTATTTATCTACCTTATAAAATTTAATCTTTGTTCATTTATTTATTTATTAACAGAATCGTACAGTATCAATATTTTTACGAAACACTGACCAAAAAAGTTTCAAAATATTTATTTCTTTATTTATTTATCCGTTATATATTAACCCCGACCATAGGTGTCACTACAGATTTCCTTAGGTGAAACCTATGATAAAAAAATACCATCATTACACAACGATTATACACAAAACATGAGTTAAAAACACTGTGCGATAACCCCTCACATTCAACTCTTCCACTGTGGAAGCCGCTATAGCAGCTCCGTCATATGTATGTATGTATGTATGTATGTACATAGATGTTCCTCTTCCCAATTTATCGAGTAAAACTAAAGAATTAATTGCAGTGCGCCTCAATATTGCTGCTGCTTTAATCAATTCAACCAAGAAGGTCGACTGTGCCGACATTACATCGTCATCGACACTGTCCAGTCTTGCAAATATTCTCTCGATGACAGCCAAATTGCACTTTGCATCCCTTCTTGCATAAATGTTGAGACTACTGATGCGAATTAAAATTTTTGACGACACTACTAAATTACGACACTATTTAATTAAATAAAAATGAAAATCTTAAAAGTACGATAAATCTACAACTTTTAAGACTAATTGTCATCAAATTTGGTACTCCACACAGTCGATCAACGCCGGGAAATTCAGCTGATAATAATTGTGTATAATATTTGAGCTGTTATATTTGAAAGTCGCGCAAGTCCACTTTTCCTCATTTCGGGAAATATCTCGCAAAAGATTAAATATATTTTTTTGCGTTTGCAAAATAGTGGTGGCCTGTAATACGTTTATTCTGCGTTTCCGAGATTCTGGACATATCGAAGTGATAACAAATTGTGAATTGAGTCAAACAGAAATAGTGTTTTTGTAACTTAAACTTGGACTTTCAAATATAACGACTCATATGCAGGTGATATTATAGTAATTATTGTCTAATATTAGGCCTGGTTATTAGATCGATATCGTTGCGATCAGGTAGAGCAAACCTATTTTAATTTATTAGTTCAGAAATACTGCGAGTCCAGTTAACAGATGTTTTTGGCTACCTTTAGGTCTGGTATTGGGAAACTGTCATTATGTCGGTGAAATGTTTGAACACCATTCGTTGTTTATGGGCCAAACATCTAATATGTACAATAGACACGTTTAATCCGCTGCTATAATCATTTGTGACACAAATGTAGCTATCTTTGTTCACCACGTAAATACTCCATTGGACTCGATTGAAAATTACACATGTAGTTTCAAAAGTTGATTGCGTTTAGCGTACGTTCCGCCAATTTACCACGTTCCAAACAACAAACGAAATTTTAATTAAATTTAAATATATGTAGATTGGTTAATGAATTTAAACGTGACAGAATTGTGTTTCGATGTGCATTCATACATATGTGCATGCATAGAGTGTATGTGCATATTATATGTATATACTAATATATTAGCGGGGGTGTCGATATAAGGGCCGAATGGTTTGATACAAAGAACGGTGAGATGGGTCCTTGTTATCTCGCCCCTTTTCGTTTGCCGAATCCCGCATGATCAGACATCTTCCTTTGAAAGATCCGTTGTTGGCCACTTAACAACCTTCATGCGATCATTTACACATTTCACCGTTTAACCAGAACGGTTCGTGCCGTTCTATCATGCGGGCGAGCATCCCTAAAAAATTACCCTCGGAAGGACGATACATCACAACAGGGTGACGCGCTCTCGAGGAGTCTACGGCGAATTTTACACGGTCACGCCTCTTGTTTAACAGTTAATTTGACATCATAATTGAGGTCTTGAATTACTATGTTTATTTACGTATAATTTTGTATATTCCTACACCCTTTGATGAATCATCGATTTTCATTTTTCGTCGACTAATTTAGTACAACATCACCTACTTATTTCCTCTTAGAAAGGTTAAAAATGTTGTGGCCACTATTCTGTCCATACCCATGAACACTTTCGTTTTAATTGATTACAGAATAGCCATACAAATCTATTAAAAATACACTATTTACTATGAGTATTCTCTCACCTTTGTGATGTTTGAGATCAATTGAGACCCTCTTAGTACCCGACTGAGATCGGAAAATTTTATTTTTGATAGATGTGGGGAAACCAAACAATCGTAAACTAGTTGGACTTTATATAGTAGTTTATGTACAAACAACATATCAAATTAATACATTTGTTGCCGTTCAAAGTACTTCAATTTGCAAATGTATTGACTTAGTCAGATATCGGAGCTATTGTATTTTACCGGAAGCTATTTTTAAAATACACTAGCTTTATTACCCGGCTTCGCTCGATATTTGTAATATAAACCGCTTAAACATGACTAATCTAGTTGAAAACATTTTATTTGAATAGTTTTATTTTATATAAATATATTTGAATACTCATTTGTTTTTTTTATGAAATTGACTTTCACGAACAAACAAACATATATAGTAAGTCTCTTATAAAAAATTATTTGTACTATAGTATTTTTGGCACGATTGTAAAATAAATTAAACGACAAATGTCAGAACGACATTTAATGTCAAATTAACATTTCTAAATAGCTCACACGACTGAATTGCCATTCGCCCGGCCAAACGTCAAACAAGTTGCCAGTAAAAAAATAAAATTTGTCGTTTCAATAAAATCATAACCAGTTACATCTTCACTGGGTAATCGTAATATCTTAGCAGCCAACACTTATTTATTTAAGGGTTAGGTTAGGTTAGGATAAGTTTGGGTTGGCCCATTCATTTGTTATGGTCGGTATTTCTTTTTGTCAAATTGTTAGGGTCGGTATTTCTTTTTGTCAAATTTTATTTTTGTTACTGGCAACCCATTTGACGTTTGATTTGCCTGGCGAATACCGAATCCGTCGTGCGAGCATTTTAGAGAGGGGCATTCTTTTTATTTGCCGGGCCAATAAATGGTACCCTATTTTTTTATCAATGTACAATTATATCCAAATAAAATGGAGCAGTGAAGTCACAATATTCAAAATACTCACGTATACAAATGTACTACCGATTGATACGTTTTTCCGTAATCTCCGTTTCGGTCGTACCCGCGTCCATTGTCACAGGACGTGTTTTGACGTCTAAAACAAAACTCCTTAGTACGACGTACACGCTTTGGTACAAAATTGAACCGAACTAGTTTTAACTTTGTCTAACGCGTATCCTTTGTGAGTTAGTCCGTTGTCCGCAATGGATCCGTAACCGGGCCGGTTCGGGATCACTTGTTCGTATATTGCGATTGGGCACATGCGACACACGACACATTGTTGTTGTATAATAATAGCCATGGCAAAACCTTAACTCTTCCAATTCTAAACGTATGTACATACGTACGTGTGCGTGTATTTTCTATCTGTCGGGGGAACCACTCTGCCATCCCGCCATGAATCCACCGTGCCATGGGGGTGAATTTGTCGGTTTTCCCTTGCGCTTTTATGCTCCGGTGCACTCACGCGTTCACCCCACTTCAACCGTTCAACTTCCCATCGACGCACGTCTATTTCCTGTCTTTTGTCTGTCTATGAATCCGATATCCGTTCGAAATTATTCCTTGGCACCGTGCTCGAATTGCATCTCCTTCGCAATGAACGTCGACGAATTGTTCTGTCGTAACATTGTCGAAATGTACCATTAAGTTAATGGAAATTATGCGTTAGCAAAAAAAAATATATTAATATTTCTTCTTGATGTACGTATTGTTGCGTGGACGTTGAATAAGGGTTTCCAGATCGGGATGAAAGACGCAAAGAGTAGTAGTAGTTTATTGTTCTCATCTCGAACAGCCAGCATAAAATGGATCAACAGAGTAATCTGCCAACTTTTTACCAACGCGGTGAGATTTATTGGTTTGATTAGTCGAGATACCTCGCTACCTGTTGATTGCAGCTTGCTCATAAGTCATTGAATCTTGATCGCTGATTGGGCGATAAGTGCTAGTCACTCATTGGTCGGCGTATTTAATAAATGGATATCACATTTTAATTAAAAAGAAAAACAAATGTTTTAGTATTTATTGACTGAAACAGAGCCAAATCGGTAGCAAGTTATTTAACATATCTACGATACGATACTACATATGTAGTTGAACGGTTTCCGTGACCGTTTACCATGCACCCTTTTTTTTGATCTTTCGACTTAAGATCTTTCTATTTTCGATCTTTGCCTTCCGATATTTGTGTTTTCTGTAATTTAACATTCTGGCTCGTCACGTAGACCCGTAGTTAAATACGAAGCTCGAAAGTTGCGACATGGCCATATTAATTCAGTATACAGATTCACAGTTTCATATAATACAAAATATGTACATATGTCCCTACATATTCCTAAAGGATATACATAAAGGATACTTATTAAATTATTAAGCCAGCAGTATAGCTCGGTGGTTGCGCTAATGCTAACTACCGAGAGGTTGGCTCTGGTTTGGCCTCGATTGAAAATAATTTATTTGGAATTTACTTAAGGTGTCACTCAAGAGCAACTCGTAACGGCATCATACATATAAATTTTATTTAAAAAAATGTGTTTCAAATCAATAGTTTTTTGAAGAATTGTTAAAATAACGGTTTCAGGCTTTTATATATCATATTAAAATCATTAAGATGTAGTTGCGTGGTTTTAAGCTATTTCTTCTAATAGAGCATATTTAACATACAATTATATATGTATGGTAAATACATATGTATGTATAGGTACTATACCAAATTTCCATTTTCCTACTTTTATGCGAAAATTCCATAGCCTGGTAATTTTCCCACATTGTTAATGCATGGACATAATAGGTTCATTGTATGTAGCGGAATTGATTTTAAAACAAAGTATTATTTATTTTATCTACCCTTTTGTTATTTTTTTGATGAAGACCATAGCTTGAATTTATTAACGTTACACCAATGGACGCCAACGTTCACGTTGACGTTAAAAAAAATTTAAAAGGCGTTTTTAAAAAAACAAATGTCTACGTATATGTATGCAGATGGAAAATATCCCCAATTTCATCGGAAAAGTTATTAACGTGGCAAGCTATCGTCAAATCTTGTTTTCGCAGGGGGCCATTTTACCCGTAAAAACAGCAGGGGCGCGAGTTGCACACAAAACACCACGTTAGGGGGAAAATTTAATTATTCGGTCAATTTCTCCTGAAACAATACAATTTACTAACGCTCTGCTCACGCACTTTAATGTATGCACGAGCCAGCGTTAACATGTCACTTTAGACGACGTGCAATTTATTGTCATTATAATTAAAGATTAATCAAATCGTTAAAAAAATGCCCACCCTGTTTTTTCATCGTTCGTACCCTGGGGTAGCGAAATGCTCGCTATTCGTAGTCTGCGACATATTTCCGCTGCGAAACCGCCAGGTGAATAATTTTATAGAGGCGTCATGACAAGTTTACAAATAATTTATTCCTTTGAGGCGTTAGAGGAAATGTACGGGCCTTTCAGCAAGGTTTTGTCTGTCTCTACTTAGGTATGTATATATGTATGTTTTATTATATAATATACGTATACGTTCGTACAATAATATATCGGGTAATAAAATTCATCGCCATACAGTGTGTGATAAATTAATATTATCCCTATTTATGGGTTGCTTTTGATAGGATTTATTCCTTTTAAATATGTTTATCTTTTTTATATTGTACAACGACTTGAAAAAAGTTTGAAATATGTACGTACATATTGATTTAATGTTTAAGCATCGATTATATAATAATATGTATAATAAGTTACTAACTCAATATCTAAAATAAGGACGCGGTAGATTTTAGCATTTTATTCTTCTTAAATGGATGTTTAATTGAATTAAATTGGAGGAGTCAATTTTTTATTTTATACAACTTAAACTTTAAAGAAAAATAAGATGATTATGTTTTTAATTTATTTACATACGATAATTTTTTGGTTTTTATTTTGAAGATTGGACTTTATTTTGTGTATTAGGAAAATTGTATGTTTGTAGTAATGTCAATAAACCTGTACTGAATAAAAAAATAATCAACTTCTTAATTTTTATATTTTAAATTAATGATTTCCATTTGATTTTTTCAAAGCTTTTTTGGTAATATGTTATTTATTTATTAAAAACAGTAGCAAACAGCATTACAAAATACTATAATATTGATACTAAAAAAGTTTCTAAAAATAAATTACAACAATGAAATAAAATAAAAACAAAGAAG